>NW_027131198.1:0-2235 GCF_026122565.2 Emydura macquarii macquarii | reverse complement strand
CTAAGAAAGGAACAAAGGGTCTCTAGACCTGGCATAGAGACACAGGATCAATGTGTGGATGATCCTGACGTCCAGGGGACACCCAAGGATCCATATCGACCATGGGGACTCCACAAAGCAAGAGGACAGATACCCTGTTTCCCCCCAGCGGCAGATTCAGAAGTCATGTACTGTAATTAAAGAGGAAAATCTTGATATTTAGGGCCAAAGTCTTAACCAGTGTAAATTGACATAGTCCCATTGATTTCAATAGAGCGATGCTGATTTACACCAGCTGAGGATCTTATCCTTAGAAATTCAAGGTATTTAACTTGAGATGAGCAAGTGCTTGGTTTTGAGAAGGCACAGGAAGTGGAGATTTGATACAGCTCCATACAGCAGAATTATAGCATAATGTTCACACATAGTAATTCACAGCACTTCACAACATGTATTAGTGTCTCCTCTGTCTATGCTGTCGATAGAAAAGAAGAATTAGGGAAATAATGAGACAACAAGTATTGTATAAAGCAAATTGGTAAGGAATTGTTAAAGTGGTTATATTTCATGCAGATACAATCAAGGACAACTCACCTACAATGGTCAGTTTTGTTTCAAAATGGCCTCCAAATAATGGAAAACTAATACTCACAGATACTTTCATTAAAGGTCTGATTTAAACTAAAATGATTTCAGAGTTAATGCTGTCCTTCACTATCAACCGCATTTTATCTAGGTATTTTAAATACTCTGGAATCTGAAACGCCTTCGGACATGATATCTTGTCAGTCAATCCATTAATATTTCATTGAGATTTGTGTATTATTATTTTGAGTGTGCATTCAGGACGCATGTTCTTACAGTACTTTTGGGACTCATAGGCTGTTATCTTGAATAGTGCATGAAGAAGAGTAAGAGCCATAAAAAACTCTGGGCCAAGTTCATCCCTGACATAAACCCACTGAAAGCAGTGAAATAACACCAGAGGTACATTTAGCCCACTGCACTTGGCATATTTTATGATGTAGTTTAATCCATATTCAGAGCATGCAACGAAACATACGAGCTCCATGAAACATTTGCAATGAGACTCAAAACTAGGTGCATTTTTCTTGTTTTGGGGCTTCATCATAAACTTTGAAACTCAGCCTGCTAGGCTGATTATGAGACTTTAATTCTTGTGGCAGGCACCATGGGGACTAGTGCACAAAAACTATGGAGAAAGATTGATAGCTCAGATTCATAAAAAGGCTCACAAAGTTTGTGGTGCAAATGTGAGCCTGGTTCCTAATTAACCTGGCATTATTTGTGATTTATGTATTCAAAACCAGGGAAACTTGAGTAGGAGTAGGGAAATTAGATTACCTCTGTATTTGGCACTGGAATAACTGCAACTGGAATACTAAATCCAGTTCTGGTGTCAACAATTCAAGAAGGATGTTGATAAACTGGAGAGGGTTCAGAGAGTAGCCAAGGGAATAATTAAAGGATTGGAAAACAAGCCTTATAGTGATAGGGCTCGTCTTCACGGCTGAAAAAACGTGTGTTTTTTACCTTGGGGTAACTAATATGCATGTGTTATCGTGCGGTAAAAACACACTGAAGACCAGGCATTGTAGTTTACTGCACGGTAAACAACCCTTTCCCCCTCCAGGGCTTGACCTCAGCGAGTTTACCTCGCAGTAAAAAAATAAAGTGCCTGATCTTCACTGTGTTTTTACCATGAGATACCTCATGCATTTTAGTTACCCTGAGGTAAAAAAAAATGCCTCTCTTTATATCAGTGACAACAAGTGTGTAGTAGACTCAAGGAGCTCAATCAATTTAGCTTAACAAAGAAGAGGTTTAAAGGGTGACTTGATCACAGGTCTCAAGCGTAGGCATAATTTGACTTCTGTATTTGGGAGGGTAGCTCCAGCCAGGTCAAAGGATCTGTACATGGGGAGGCGAGGGGGCGTAAAATTCCACACCTGCCCAAGGTTATGACACCCATGATCATAAATACTCCACGGGAACAAAAAATGGCAATGGGTCCTTTTGTCTAGCAGACACAGCTATAAAGATCAGATGGCTTCAGAAGGAAGCTAGACCATTTAGACTAAAAATAAGGTATACATTTGTACCTGGAACACATGTAGTGATGTGGTGGATTCTTCATCCCTGGTCATTTTAAAATCAAGATCGGATGTTTCTTTAAAAGATCTGCTCTAGTTCCAACAGGAATTAATTCAGGGAAGTTCTGTGGTCTGTGACATG
>NW_027131197.1:0-21558 GCF_026122565.2 Emydura macquarii macquarii | reverse complement strand
GTTGTTTTTGCCATATTGGCTTTGATAAGAAAAGCTCAAAGGATAGAAGCATCTACGTTCCCTTTGACTTTAATCTTGAAAGGGCCACAGAACTCTCGTTGTTTTTGCCATATTGGCTTTGATAAGAAAAGCTCAAAGGATAGAAGCATCTACGTTGTTTTTGGCAACGAGAGTTCTGTGGCCCTTTAAAGACTAAAGACTTTAAAGAGCCACAGAACTCTCGTTGTTTTTGCCATATTGGCTTTGATAAGAAAAGCTCAAAGGATAGAAGCATCTACGTTGTTTTTGGCAACGAGGGTTCTGTGGCCCTTTGAAGACTTTAGTCTTGAAAGGGCCACAGAACTCTCGTTGTTTTTGCCACATTGGCTTTGATAAGAAAAGCTCAAAGGATAGAAGCATCTACGTTGTTTTTGGCAACGACAGTTCTGTTGCCCTTTAAAGATTTTAGTCTTTAAAGGGCCACAGAACTCTCGTTGTTTTTGCCATATTGGCTTTGATAAGAAAAGCTCAAAGGATAGAAGCGTCTACGTTGTTTTTGCCATATTCGCTTTGATAAGAGAAGCTCAAAGGATAGAAGCATCTCCGTTGTTTTTGGCACAGAACTCTCGTTGTTTTTGCCATATTGGCTTTGATAAGAAAAGCTCAAAGGATAGAAGCATCTACGTTGTTTTTGGAAACGAGAGTTCTGTGGCCCTTTAAAGACTAAAGTATTTAAAGGGCCACAGAACACTCGTTGTTTTTTCCATATTGGCTTTGATAAGAAAAGCACAAAGGATAGAAGCATCCACGTTGTTTTTGCCATATTGGCTTTGATAAGAAAAGCTCAAAGGATAGAAGCTTCTAAATTGGTTTTGGCAACTAAAGTCTTTAAAGGGCCACAGAACTCTCGTTGTTTTTGCCATATTGGCTTTGATAAGAAAAGCTCAAAGGATAGAAGCATCTACGTTGTTTTTGGCAACGAGAGTTCTGTGGCCCTTGAAAGATTTTAGTCTTTAAAGGGCCACAGAACTCTCGTTGTTTTTGCCATATTGGCTTTGATAAGAAAAGCTGAAAGGATAGAAGCGTCTATGTTGTTTTTGCCATATTCGCTTTGATAAGAAAAGCTCAAAGGATAGAAGCATCTACGTTGTTTTTGGCACAGAACTCTCGTTGTTTTTACCATATTGGCTTTGATAAGAAAAGTTCAAAGGATAGAGGCATCTACGTTGTTTTTGGAAACGAGAGTTCTGTGGCCCTTTAAAGACTAAAGTATTTAAAGGGCCACAGAACTCTCGTTGTTTTTGCCATATTGGCTTTGATAAGAAAAGCTCAAAGGATAGAAGCATCTACGTTGTTTTTGCCATATTTGCTTTCATAAGAAAAGCTCAAAGGATAGAAGCTTCTACATTGTTTTTGGCAACTAAAGTCTTTAAAGGGCCACAGAACTCTCGTTGTTTTTGCCATAGTGGCTTTGATAAGAAAAGCTCAAAGGATAGAAGCATCTACGTTGTTTTTGGCAACGAGAGTTCTGAGGCCCCTTAAGACTTTAGTCTTGAAAGGGCCACAGAACTCTCGTTGTTTTTCCATATTGGCTGTGAAAAGAAAAGATCAAATAATAGAACCATCTACGTTGTTTTTGGCAACGAGAGTTCTGTGGCCCTTTAAAGACTTTAGTCTTGAAAGGGCCACAGAACTCTCGTTGTTTTTGCCATATTGGCTTTGATAAGAAAAGCTCAAAGGATAGAAGCATCTACGTTGTTTTTGGCCAAAGAACTCTCGTTGTTTTTGCCATATTGGCTTTGATAAGAAAAGCTCAAAGGATAGAAGCATCTACGTTGTTTTTGGCAACGAGAGTTCTGTGGCCCTTTAAAGACTAAACACTTTAAAGGGCCACAGAACTCTCGTTGTTTTTGCCATATTGGCTTTGATAAGAAAAGCTCAAAGGATAGAAGCATCTACGTTGTTTTTGGCAACGAGAGTTCTGTGACCCTTTGAAGACTTTAGTCTTTAAAGGGCCACAGAACTCTCGTTGTTTTTGCCATATTGGCTTTGATAAGAAAAGCTCAAAGGATAGAAGCGTCTACGTTGTTTTTGCCATATTCGCTTTGATAAGAAAAGCTCAAAGGATAGAAGCATCTCCGTTGTTTTTGGCACAGAACTCTCGCTGTTTTTGCCATATTGGCTTTGATAAGAAAAGCTCAAAGGATAGAAGCATCTACGTTGTTTTTGGAAACGAGAGTTCTGTGGCCCTTTAAAGACTAAAGTATTTAAAGGGCCACAGAACTGTCGTTGTTTTTGCCATATTGGCTTTGATAAGAAAAGCTCAAAGGATAGAAGCATCTACGTTGTTTTTGCCATATTGGCTTTCATAAGAAAAGCTCAAAGGATAGAAGCTTCTACATTGTTTTTGGCAACTAAAGTCTTTAAAGGGCCACAGAACTCTCGTTGTTTTTGCCATAGTGGCTTTGATAAGAAAAGCTCAAAGGATAGAAGCATCTACGTTGTTTTTGGCAACGAGAGTTCTGTGGCCCTTTAAGACTTTAGTCTTGAAAGGGCCACAGAACTCTCGTTGTTTTTCCATATTGGCTGTGAAAAGAAAAGATCAAATAATAGAAGCATCTACGTTGTTTTTGGCAACGAGAGTTCTGTGGCCCTTTAAAGACTTTAGTCTTGAAAGGGCCACAGAACTCTCATTGTTTTTGCCATATTGGCTTTGATAAGAAAAGCTCAAAGGATAGAAGCATCTACGTTGTTTTTGGCAACGAGGGTTCTGTGGCCCTTTGAGGACTTTAGTCTTGAAAGGGCCACAGAAATCTCGTTGTTTTTGCCATATTGGCTTTGATAAGAAAAGCTCAAAGGATAGAAGCATCTACGTTGTTTTTGGCAATGAGAGTTCTGTGGCCCTTTAAAGACTAAAGTCTTTAAAGGGCCACAGAACTCTCGTTGTTTTTGCCATAGTGGCTTTGATAAGAAAAGCTCAAAGGATAGAAACATCTACATTGTTTTTGGCAACGAGAGTTCTGTGGCCCTTTAAGACTTTAGTCTTGAAAGGGCCACAGAACTCTCGTTGTTTTTGCCATATTGGCTTTGATAAGAAAAGCTCAAAGGATAGAAGCATCTACGTTGTTTTTGGCAACGAGAGCTCTGTGGCCCTTTAAAGATTAAAGTCTTTAAAGGGACACAGAACTCTCGTGGTTTTTGCCATATTGGCTTTGATAAGAAAAGCTCAAAGGATAGAAGCATCTACGTTGTTTTTGGCCAAAGAACTCTCGTTGTTTTTGCCATATTGGCTTTGATAAGTAAAGCTCAAAGGAAAGAAGCATCTACGTTGTTTTTGGCAACGAGAGATCTGTGGCACTTTATAGACTTTAGTCTTTAAAGGGCCACAGAACTCTCGTGTTTTTGCCATATTGGCTTTGATAAGAAAAGCTCAAAGGATAGAAGCATCTACGTTGTTTTTGGCAACTAGAGCTCTGTGGCCCTATAAAGACTAAAGTCTTTAAAGGGCCATAGAACTCTCGTTGTTTTTTCCATATTGGCTTTGATAAGAAAACCTCAAAGGATAGAAGCATCTACGTTGTTTTTGGCGTTGTTTTTGGCACAGAACTCTCGTTGTTTTTGCCATATTGGCTTTGAGAAGAAAAGCTCAAAGCATAGAAGCATGTACGTTGTTTTTGGCAAAGAGAGTTCTGTGGCCCTTTAAAGACTTTAGTCTTTAAAGGGCCACAGAACTCTCGTTATTTTTGCCATATTGGCTTTGATAAGAAAAGCTCAAAGGATAGAAGCATCTACGTTGTTTTTGGCAACGAGAGCTCTGTGGCCCTATAAAGACTAAAGTCTTTAAAGGGCCATAGAACTCTCGTTGTTTTTGCCATATTGGCTTTGATAAGAAAATCTCAAAGGATAGAAGCATCTACGTTGTTTTAGGCAACGAGAGTTCTGTGGCCCTTGAAAGACTAAAGTCTTTAAAGGGCCACAGAACTCTCGTTGTTTTTGCCATATTGGCTTTGATTAGAAAAGCTCAAAGGATAGAAGCATCTACGTTGTTTTTGGCACAGAACTCTCCTTGTTTTTGCCATTTTGGCTTTGATTAGAAAAGCTCAAAGGATAGAAGCATCTACGTTGTTTTTGGAAACGAGAGTTCTGTGGCCCTTTAAAGACTAAAGTATTTAAAGGGCCACAGAACTCTCGTTGTTTTTGCCATATTGGCTTTGATAAGAAAAGCTGAAAGGATAGAAGCGTCTACGTTGTTTTTGCCATATTCGCTTTGATAAGAAAAGCTCAAAGGATAGAAGCATCTACGTTGTTTTTGGCACAGAACTCTCGTTGTTTTTACCATATTGGCTTTGATAAGAAAAGTTCAAAGGATAGAAGCATCTACGTTGTTTTTGGAAACGAGAGTTCTGTGGCCCTTTAAAGACTAAAGTATTTAAAGGGCCACAGAACTCTCGTTGTTTTTGCCATATTGGCTTTGATAAGAAAAGCTCAAAGGATAGAAGCATCTACGTTGTTTTTGCCATATTTGCTTTCATAAGAAAAGCTCAAAGGATAGAAGCTTCTACATTGTTTTTGGCAACTAAAGTCTTTAAAGGGCCACAGAACTCTCGTTGTTTTTGCCATAGTGGCTTTGATAAGAAAAGCTCAAAGGATAGAAGCATCTACGTTTTTTTGGCAACGAGAGTTCTGTGGCCCTTTAAGACTTTAGTCTTGAAAGGGCCACAGAACTCTCGTTGTTTTTCCATATTGGCTGTGAAAAGAAAAGATCAAATAATAGAACCATCTACGTTGTTTTTGGCAACGAGAGTTCTGTGGCCCTTTCAAGACTTTAGTCTTGAAAGGGCCACAGAACTCTCGTTGTTTTTGCCATATTGGCTTTGATAAGAAAAGCTCAAAGGATAGAAGCATCTACGTTGTTTTTGGCCAAAGAACTCTCATTGTTTTTGCCATATTGGCTTTGATAAGAAAAGCTCAAAGGATAGAAGCATCTACGTTGTTTTTGGCAACGAGAGTTCTGTGGCCCTTTGAGGACTTTAGTCTTGAAAGGGCCACAGAACTCTCGTTGTTTTTGCCATATTGGCTTTGATAAGAAAAGCTCAAAGGATAGAAGCATCTACGTTGTTTTTGGCAACGAGAGTTCTGTGGCCCTTTAAAGACTAAAGACTTTAAAGGGCCACAGAACTCTCGTTGTTTTTGCCATATTGGCTTTGATAAGAAAAGCTCAAAGGATAGAAGCATCTACGTTGTTTTTGGCAACGAGAGTTCTGTGGCCCTTTGAAGACTTTAGTCTTTAAAGGGCCACAGAACTCTCGTTGTTTTGCCATATTGGCTTTGATAAGAAAAGCTCAAAGGATAGAAGCGTCTACGTTGTTTTTGCCATATTCGCTTTGATAAGAAAAGCTCAAAGGATAGAAGCATCTACGTGGTTTTTGGCACAGAACTCTCGTTGTTTTTGCCATATTGGCTTTGTTAAGAAAAGTTCAAAGGATAGAAGCATCTACGTTGTTTTTGGAAACGAGAGTTCTGTGGCCCTTTAAAGACTAAAGTATTTAAAGGGCCACAGAACTCTCGTTGTTTTTGCCATAGTGGCTTTGATAAGAAAAGCTCAAAGGATAGAAGCATCTACGTTGTTTTTGCCATATTGGCTTTCATAAGAAAAGCTCAAAGGATAGAAGCTTCTACATTGTTTTTGGCAACTAAAGTCTTTAAAGGGCCACAGAACTCTCATTGTTTTTGCCATAGTGGCTTTGATAAGAAAAGCTCAAAGGATAGAAGCATCTACGTTGTTTTTGGCAACGAGAGTTCTGTGGCCCTTTAAGACTTTAGTCTTGAAAGGGCAACAGAACTCTCGTTGTTTTTCCATATTGGCTGTGAAAAGAAAAGATCAAATAATAGAAGCATCTACGTTGTTTTTGGCAACGAGAGTTCTGTGGCCCTTTAAAGACTTTAGTCTTGAAAGGGCCACAGAACTCTCATTGTTTTTGCCATATTGGCTTTGATAAGAAAAGCTCAAAGGATAGAAGCATCTACGTTGTTTTTGGCAACGAGGGTTCTGTGGCCCTTTGAGGACTTTAGTCTTGAAAGGGCCACAGAAATCTCGTTGTTTTTGCCATATTGGCTTTGATAAGAAAAGCTCAAAGGATAGAAGCATCTACGTTGTTTTTGGCAATGAGAGTTCTGTGGCCCTTTAAAGACTAAAGTCTTTAAAGGGCCACAGAACTCTCGTTGTTTTTGCCATAGTGGCTTTGATAAGAAAAGCTCAAAGGATAGAAACATCTACATTGTTTTTGGCAACGAGAGTTCTGTGGCCCTTTAAGACTTTAGTCTTGAAAGGGCCACAGAACTCTCGTTGTTTTTGCCATATTGGCTTTGATAAGAAAAGCTCAAAGGATAGAAGCATCTACGTTGTTTTTGGAACGAGAGCTCTGTGGCCCTTTAAAGATTAAAGTCTTTAAAGGGACACAGAACTCTCGTGGTTTTTGCCATATAGGCTTTGATAAGAAAAGCTCAAAGGATAGAAGCATCTACGTTGTTTTTGGCCAAAGAACTCTCGTTGTTTTTGCCATATTGGCTTTGATAAGTAAAGCTCAAAGGAAAGAAGCATCTACGTTGTTTTTGGCAACGAGAGATCTGTGGCACTTTATAGACTTTAGTCTTTAAAGGGCCAAATATCTCTCTGTTTTTTTGCCATATTGGCTTTGATAAGAAAATATCAAAGGATAGAAGCATCTACGTTGTTTTTGGCAACGAGAGTTCTGTGGCCCTATAAAGACTAAAGTCTTTAAAGGGCCACACAACACTCGTTGTTTTTTCCATATTTGCTTTGATAAGAAAAACTCAAAGGATAGAAGCATCTACTTTGTTTTTGGCACAGAACTCTCGTTGTTTTTGCCATATTGGCTTTGAGAAGAAATGCTCAAAGGATAGAAGCATGTACGTTGTTTTTGGCAAAGAGAGTTCTGTGGCCCTTTAAAGACTTTAGTCTTTAAAGGGCCACAGAACTCTCGTTATTTTTGCCATATTGGCTTTGATAAGAAAAGCTCAAAGGATAGAAGCATCTACGTTGTTTTTGGCACAGAAATCTCATTGTTTTTGCCATATTGGCTTTGATAAGAAAAGCTCAAAGGATAGAAGCATCTACGTTATTTTTGGCACAGAACTCTCGTTGTTTTTGCCATATTTGCTTTGATAAGAAAAGCTCAAAGGATAGAAGCATCTACGTTGTTTTTGGCAACGAGAGTTCTGTGGCCCTTTAAAGACTTTAGTCTTTAAAGGGCCCCAGAAATCTCGTTATTTTTGCCATATTGGCTTTGATAAGAAAAGCTCAAAGGATAGAAGCATCTACGTTGTTTTTGGCACAGAACTCTCGTTGTTTTTGGCATATTGGCTTTGATAAGAAAATCTCAAAGGATAGAAGCATCTACGTTGTTTTAGGCAACGAGAGTTCTGTGCCCTTTAAAGACTAAAGTCTTTAAAGGGCCACAGAACTCTCGTTGTTTTTGCCATATTGGCTTTGATTAGAAAAGCTCCAAGGATAGAAGCATCTACGTTGTTTTTGGCACAGAACTCTCCTTGTTTTTGCCATATTGGCTTTGATTAGAAAAGCTCAAAGGATAGAAGCATCTACGTTGTTTTTGGCAACGAGAGTCCTGTGGCCCTTTAAAGACTTTTAGTCTTTAAAGGGCCACAGAACTCTCGTTGTTTTTGCCATATTGGCTTTGATAAGAAAAGCGCAAAGGATAGAAGCATCTACGTTGTTTTTGGCAAAAAGAGAGTTCTGTGGCCCTTTAAAGACTTTAGTCCTTAAAGTGCCACAGAACTCTCGTTATTTTTGCCATATTGGCTTTGATAAGAAAAGCTCAAAGGATAGAAGCATCTACGTTGTTTTTGGCACAGAACTCTCCTTGTTTTTGCCATATTGGCTTTGATAAGAAAAGCTCAAAGGATAGGAACATCTACGTAGTTTTTGGCAACGAGAGTTCTGTGGCCCTTTAAAGACTTTAGTCTTTAAAGGGCCACAGAACTCTCGTTATTTTTGCCATATTGGCTTTGATAAGAAAAGCTCAAAGGATAGAAGCATCTACGTTTTTTTTGGCCACAGAACTCTCGTTGTTTTTGCCATATTGACTTTGATAAGAAAAGCTCAAAGGATAGAAGCATCTACGTTGTTTTTGGCAACGAGAGTTCTGTGGCCCTTTAAAGACTAAAGTCTTTAAAGGGCCACAGCACTCTCGTTGTTTTTGCCATATTGGCTTTGATAAGAAAAGCTCAAAGGATAGAAGCATCTA
Source organism: Emydura macquarii macquarii (assembly GCF_026122565.2). Taxonomy (NCBI): domain Eukaryota; kingdom Metazoa; phylum Chordata; order Testudines; family Chelidae; genus Emydura; species Emydura macquarii. Next base: position 13,294 of record NW_027131197.1, on the reverse strand, counting down.
CGTTGTTTTTGGCACAGATCTCTCGTTGTTTTTGCCATATTGGCTTTGATAAGAAAAGCTCAAAGGATAGAAGCATCTACGTTGTTTTTGGCAACGAGAGTTCTGTGGCCCTTTAAAGACTAAACTCTTTAAAGGGCCCCAGAACTCTCGTTGTTTTTGCCATATTGGCTTTGATAAGAAAAGCTCAGAGGATAGAAGCATCTACGTAGTTTTTGGCAACGAGAGTTCTGTGGCCCTTTAAAGACTTTAGTCTTTAAAGGGCCACAGAACTCTCGTTATTTTTGCCATATTGGCTTTGATAAGAAAAGCTCAAAGGATAGAAGCATCTACGTTGCTTTTGGCACAGAACTCTCGTTGTTTTTGGCATATTGGCTTTGATAAGAAAAGCTCAAAGGATAGAAGCATCTACGTTGTTTTTGGCAACGAGAGTTCTGTGGCCCTTTAAAGACTTTAGTCTTTAAAGGGCCACAGAACTCTCGTGTTTTTGCCATATTGGCTTTGATAAGAAAAGCTCAAAGGATAGAAGCATCTACGTTGTTTTTGGCAACGAGAGCTCTGTGGCCCTATAAAGACTAAAGTCTTTAAAGGGCAATAGAACTCTCGTTGTTTTTGCCATATTGGCTTTGATAAGAAAATCTCAAAGGATAGAAGCATCTACTTTTTTTTAGGCAACGAGAGTTCTGTGGCCCTTTAAAAACTAAAGTCTTTACAGGGCCACAGAACTCTCGTTGTTATTGCCATATTGGCTTTGATTAGAAAAGCTCAAAGGATAGAAGCATCTACGTTGTTTTTGGCAACGAGAGTTCTGTGGCACTTTAATGACTAAAGTCTTTAAAGGGCCCCAGAACTCTCGTTGTTTTTGCCATATTGGCTTTGATAAGAAAAGCTCAAAGGATAGAAGAATCTACGTTGTTTTAGGCAACGAGAGTTCTGTGGCCTTTTAAAGAATAAAGTCTTTAAAGGGCCACAGAACTCTCGTTGTTTTTGCCATATTGGCTTTGATTAGAAAAGCTCAAAGGATAGAAGCATCTACGTTGTTTTTGGCACAGAATTCTCGTTGTTTTTGCCATATTGGCTTTGATAAGAAAAGCTCAAAGGATAGAAGCATCTACATTGTTTTTGGCAACGAGAGTTCTGTGGCACTTTAATGACTAAAGTCTTTAAAGGGCCCCAGAACTCTCGTTGTTTTTGCCATATTGGCTTTGATAAGAAAAGCTCAAAGGATAGAAGCATCTACGTTGTTTTTGGCAACGAGAGTTCTGTGGCCCTTTAAAGACTAAAGTCTTTAAAAGGCCAGAGAACTCTCATTGTTTTTCCCATATTGGCTCTGATAAGAAAAGCTCAAAGGATAGAAGCATCTACGTTTTTTTTGGCCACAGAACTCTCGTTGTTTTTGCCATATTGACTTTGATAAGAAAAGCTCAAAGGATAGAAGCATCTACGTTGTTTTTGGCAACGAGAGTTCTGTGGCCTTTTAAAGACTAAAGTCTTTAAAGGGCCACAGAACTCTCGTTGTTTTTGCCATATTGGCTTTGATTAGAAAAGCTCAAAGGATAGAAGCATCTACGTTGTTTTTGGCACAGAATTCTCGTTGTTTTTGCCATATTGGCTTTGATAAGAAAAGCTCAAAGGATAGAAGCATCTACATTGTTTTTGGCAACGAGAGTTCTGTGGCACTTTAATGACTAAAGTCTTTAAAGGGCCCCAGAACTCTCGTTGTTTTTGCCATATTGGCTTTGATAAGAAAAGCTCAAAGGATAGAAGCATCTACGTTGTTTTTGGCAACGAGAGTTCTGTGGCCCTTTAAAGACTAAAGTCTTTAAAAGGCCAGAGAACTCTCATTGTTTTTCCCATATTGGCTCTGATAAGAAAAGCTCAAAGGATAGAAGCATCTACGTTTTTTTGGCCACAGAACTCTCGTTGTTTTTGCCATATTGACTTTGATAAGAAAAGCTCAAAGGATAGAAGCATCTACGTTGTTTTTGGCAACGAGAGTTCTGTGGCCCTTTAAAGACTAAAGTCTTTAAAGGGCCACAGCACTCTCGTTGTTTTTCCATATTGGCTTTGATAAGAAAAGCTCAAAGGATAGAAGCATCTACGTTGTTTTTGGCACAGAACTCTCGTTGTTTTTGCCATATTGGCTTTGATAAGAAAAGCTCAAAGGATAGAAGCATCTACGTTGTTTTTGGCAACGAGAGTTCTGTGGCCCTTTAAAGACTAAACTCTTTAAAGGGCCCCAGAACTCTCGTTGTTTTTGCCATATTGGCTTTGATAAGAAAAGCTCAGAGGATAGAAGCATCTACGTTGTTTCTGGCAACGAGAGTTCTGTGGCCCTTTAAAGACTTTAGTCTTTAAAGGGCAACAGAACTCTCGTTGTTTTTGCCATATTGGCTTTGATAAGAAAACCTCGAAGGATAGAAGCATCTACGTTGTTTTTGGCACAGAACTCTCGTTGTTTTTGCCATATTGGCTTTGAGAAGAAAAGCTCAAAGGATAGAAGCATGTACGTTGTTTTTGGCAACGAGAGTTCTGTGGCCCTTTAAATACTTTAGTCTTTAAAGGGCCACAGAACTCTCGTTATTTTTGCCATATTGGCTTTGATAAGAAAAGCTCAAAGGATAGAAGCATCTACGTTGTTTTTGGCACAGAACTCTCGTTGTTTTTGCCATATTGGCTTTGATAAGAAAAGCTCAAAGGATAGAAGCATCTACGTTGTTTTTGGCACAGAACTCTCGTTGTTTTTGCCATATTGGCTTTGATAAGAAAAGCTCAAAGGATAGAAGCATCTACGTTGTGTTTGGCAACGAGAGTTCTGTGGCCCTTTAAAGACTTTAGTCTTTAAAGGGCCACAGAACTCTCGTGTTTTTGCCATATTGGCTTTGATAAGAAAAGCTCAAAGGATAGAAGCATCTAAGTTGTTTTTGGCACAGAACTCTCGTTGTTTTTGGCATATTGGCTTTGATAAGAATAGCTCGAAGGATAGAAGCATCTACGTTGTTTTTGGCAACGAGAGTTCTGTGGCCCTTTAAAGACTTTAGTCTTTAAAGGGCCACAGAACTCTCGTGTTTTTGCCATATTGGCTTTGATAAGAAAAGCTCAAAGGATAGAAGCATCTACGTTGTTTTTGGCACAGAACTCTCGTTGTTTTTGCCATATTGGCTTTGATAAGAAAAGCTCAAAGGATAGAAGCATCTACGTTGTTTTTGGCAACGAGATTCTGTGGCACTTTAACGACTAAAGACTAAAAGAAGTCTCGTTGTTTTTGCCATATTGGCTTTGATAAGAAAAGCTCAAAGGATAGAAGCATCTACGTTGTTTTTGGCAACGAGAGTTCTGTGGCCCTTTAAAGACTAAGGTCTTTAAAAGGCCAGAGAACTCTCATTGTTTTTCCCATATTGGCTCTGATAAGAAAAGCTCAAAGGATAGAAGCATCTACGTTGTTTTTGGCACAGAACTCTCGTTGTTTTTGCCATATTGGCTTGGATAAGAAAAGCTCAAAGGATAGAAGCATCTACGTTGTTTTTGGCAACGAGAGTTCTGTGGCCCTTTAAAGACTTTTAGTCTTTAAAGGGCCACAGAACTCTCGTTGTTTTTGCCATATTGGCTAGGATAAGAAAAGCTCAAAGGATAGAAGCATCTACGTTGTTTTTGGCAACGAGAGTTCTGTGGCCCTTTAAAGACTAAAGTCTTTAAAAGGCCAGACTACTCTCATTGTTTTTCCCATATTGGCTCTGATAAGAAAAGCTCAAAGGATAGAAGCATCTACGTTGTTTTTGGCCACAGAACTCTCGTTGTTTTTGCCATATTGGCTTTGATAAGAAAAGCTCAAAGGATAGAAGCATCTACGTTGTTTTTGGCAACGAGAGTTCTGTGGCCCTTTAAAGACTAAAGTCTTTAAAGGGCCACAGCACTCTCGTTGCTTTTGCCATATTGGCTTTGATAAGAAAAGCTCAAGGGATAGAAGCATCTACGTTGTTTTTGGCACAGAACTCTCGTTGTTTTTGCCATATTGGCTTTGATAAGAAAAGCTCAAAGGATAGAAGCATCTACGTTGTTTTTGGCAACGAGAGTTCTGTGGCCCTTTAAAGACTAAACTCTTTAATGGGCCCCAGAACTCTCGTTGTTTTTGCCATATTGGCTTTGATAAGAAAAGCTCAAAGGATAGAAGCATCTACGTTGTTTTTGGCACAGAACTCTCGTTGTTTTTGCCATATTGGCTTTGATAAGAAAAGCTCAAAGGATAGAAGCATCTACGTTGTTTTTGGCAACGAGAGTTCTGTGGCCCTTTAAAGACTAAACTCTTTAACGGGCCCCAGAACTCTCGTTGTTTTTGCCATATTGGCTTTGATAAGAAAAGCTCAAAGGATAGAAGCATCTACGTTGTTTTTAGCAACGAGAGTTCTGTGGCCCTTTAAAGACTTTAGTCTTTAAAGGGCCACAGAACTCTCGTTTTTTTGCCATATTGGCTTTGATAAGAAAAGCTCAAAGGATAGAAGCATCTACGTTGTTTTTGGCACACGTTGTATTTGCCATATTGGCAGTGATAAGAAAAGCTCAAAGGATAGAAGCATCTACGTTTAAAGACTAAACTCTTTAAAGGGCCCCAGAACTCTCGTTGTTTTTGCCATATTGGCTTTGATAAGAAAAGCTCAAAGGATAGAAGCATCTACGTTGTCTTCGGCAACGAGAGTTCTGTGGCCCTTTAAAGACTTTAGTCATTAAAGGGCCCCAGAACTCTCGTTGTTTTTGCCATATTGGCTTTGATAAGAAAAGCTCAAAGGATAGAAGCATCTACGTTGTTTCTGGCAACGAGAGTTCTTTGGCACTTTAAAGACTTTAGTCTCAGAAAGCTCAAAGGATAGAAGCATCTACATTGTTTTTGGCAACGAGAGTTCTGTGGCCCTTTAAAGACTTTAGTCATTAAAGGGCCCCAGAACTCTCGTTGTTTTTGCCATATTGGCTTTGATAAGAAAAGCTCAAAGGATAGAAGCATCTACGTTGTCTTCGGCAACGAGAGTTCTGTGGCCCTTTAAAGACTTTAGTCATTAAAGGGCCCCAGAACTCTCGTTGTTTTTGCCATATTGGCTTTGATAAGAAAAGCTCAAAGGATAGAAGCATCTACGTTGTTTTTGGCACAGAACTCTCATTCTTTTTGCCATATTGGCTTTGATAAGAAAAGCTCAAAGGATAGAAGCATCTACGATGTTTTTGGCCACAGAACTCTCGTTGTTTTTGCCATATTGGCTTTGATAAGAAAAACTCAAAGGATAGAAGCATCTACGTTGTTTTTGGCAACGAGAGTTCTGTGGCCCTTTAAAGACTTTAGTCTTTAAAGGGCCACAGAACTCTCGTTGTTTTTGCCATATTGGCTTTGATAAGAAAAGCTCAAACGATAGAAGCATCTACGTTGTTTTTGGCAATGAGAGTTATGTGGCCCTTTAAAGACTCTCGTTGTTTTTGCCATATTGGCTTTGATAAGAAAAGCTCAAAGGATAGAAGCATCTACGTTGTTTTTGGCACATAACTCTCGTTGTTTTTGCCATATTGGCTTTGATAAGAAAAGCTCAAAGGATAGAAGCATCTACGTTGTTTTTGGCAACGAGAGTTCTGTGGCCCTTTAAAGACTTTAGTCTTTAAAGGGCCACAGAACTCTCTTTTTTTTTGCCATATTGGCTTTGAGAAGAAATGCTCAAAGGATAGAAGCATCTACGTTGTTTTTGGCACAGAACTCTCGTTGTATTTGCCATATTGGCTGTGATAAGAAAAGCTCAAAGGATAGAAGGATCTACGTTGTTTTTGGCACAGAACTCTCGTTTTTTTTCCATATTGGCTTTGGTAAGAAAAGCTCAAACGATAGAAGCATCTACGTTGTTTTTGGCAATGAGAGTTATGTGGCCCTTTAAAGACTTTAGTCTCAGAAAGCTCAAAGGATAGAAGCATCTATGTTGTTTTTGGCAACGAGAGTTCTGTGGCCCTTTAAAGACTAAAGTCTTTAAAGGGCCACAGAACTCTCGTTGTTTTTGCCATATTGGCTTTGATAAGAAAAGCTCAAAGGATAGAAGCATCTACGTTGTTTTTGGGAACGAGAGTTCTGTGGCCCTTTAAAGACTAAACTCTTTAAAGGGCCCCAGAACTTTCGTTGTTTTTGCCATATTGGCTTTGATAAGAAAAGCTCAAAGGATTGAAGCATCTACGTTGTCTTTGGCAACGAGAGTTCTGTGGCCCTTTAAAGACTAAACTCTTTAAAGGGCCCCAGAACTTTCGTTGTTTTTGCCATATTGGCTTTGATAAGAAAAGCTCAAAGGATTGAAGCATCTACGTTGTCTTTGGCAACGAGAGTTCTGTGGGCCTTTAAAGACTAAAGTCTTTAAAGGGCCCCAGAATTCTCGTTTTTTTTTGCCATATTGGCTTTGATAAGAAAAGCTCAAAGGATAGAAGCATCTACGATGTTTTTGGCCACAGAACTCTCGTTGTTTTTGCCATATTGGCTTTGATAAGAAAAGCTCAAAGGATAGAAGCATCTACGTTGTTTTTGGCAACGAGAGTTCTGTGGCCCTTTAAAGACTTTAGACTTTAAAGGCCACAGAACTCTCGTTTTTTTGCCATATTGGCTGTGATAAGAAAAGCTCAAAGGATAGAAGCATCTACGTTGTTTTTGGCACAGAACTCTCGTTGTTCTTGCCATATTGGCCTTGATAAGAAAAGCTCAAAGGATAGAAGCATCTACGATGTTTTTGGCCACAGAACTCTCGTTGTTTTTTCCATATTGGCTTTGATAAGAAAAGCTGAAAGGATAGAAGCATCTACGTTGTTTTTGGCAACGAGAGTCCTGTGGCCCTTTAAAGACTAAAGTCTTTAAAGGGCCACAGAACTCTCGTTTTTTTGCCATATTTGCTTTGATAAGAAAAGCTCAAAGGATAAAAGCATCTACGTTGTTTTTGGCACAGAACTCTCGTTGTTCTTGCCATATTGGCTTTGATAAGAAAAGCTCAAAGGATAGAAGCATCTACGTTGTTTTTGGCAACGAGAGTTGGGTGGCCCTTTAAAGACTAAAGTCTTTAAAGGGCCCCAGAAAGCTCGGGGTTTTTGCCCGAATGGCGGTGTTAAGAAAAGCTCAAAGGATAGAAGCATCTACGTTGTTTTTGGCACAGAACTCTCGTTGTTTTTGCCATATTGGCTTTGATAAGAAAAGCTCAAAGGATAGAAACATCTACGTTGTTTTTGGCAACGATAGAAGCATCTCTGTGGCCCTTTAAAGACTTTAGTCTTTAAAGGGCCACAGAACTCTCGTTGTTTTTGCCATATTGGCTTTGATAAGAAAAGCTCAAAGGATAGAAGCATCTATGTTGTTTTTGGCCACAGAACTCTCGTTGCTTTTGCCATATTGGCTTCGATAAGAAAAGATCAAAGGATAGAAGCATCTACGTTGTTTAGTCTTTAAAGGGCCACATAACTCTCGTGGTTTTTGCCATATTGGCTTTGATAAGAAAAGCTGTAAGGATAGAAGCATCTACGTTGTTTTTGGCCACAGAACTCTCGTTGTTTTTGCCATATTGGCTTTGATAAGAAAAGCTCAAAGGATAGAAGCATCTACGTTGTTTTTGGCACAGAACTCTCGTTGTTTTTGCCATATTGGCTTTGATAAGAAAAGCTCACAGGATAGAAGCATCTACGTTGTTTTTGGCAACGAGAGTTCTGTGGCCGTTTAAAGACTTTAGTCTTTAGAGGTCCACAGAACTCTCGTTGTTTTTGCCATATTGGCTTTGATAAGAAAAGCTCAAAGGATAGAAGCATCTACGTTGTTTTTGGCAACGAGAGTTCTGTGGCCCTTTAAAGACTAAAGTCTTTAAAGGTCCACAGAACTCTCGTTGTTTTTGCCATATTGGCTTTGATAAGAAAAGCTCAAAGGATAGAAGCATCTACGTTGTTTTTGGCACAGAACTCTCGTTGTTTTTGCCATATTGGCTTTGATAAGAAAAGCTCAAAGGATAGAAGCATCTACGTTGTTTTTGGCAACGAGAGTTCTGTGGCCCTTTAAAGATTAAAGTCTTTAAAGAGCCACAGAACTCTCGTTGTTTTTGCCATATTGGCTTTGATAAGAAAAGCTCAAAGGATAGAAGCATCTACGTTGTTTTTGGCAACGAGAGATCTGTGGCACTTTAAAGACTAAAGTCTTTAAAGGGCCACTGAACTCTCGTTGTTTTTGACATATTGGCTTTGATAAGAAAAGCTCAAAGGATAGAAGCATCTATGTTGATTTTGGCATAGTACTCTCGTTGTTTTTGCCATATTGGCTTTGATAAGAAAAGCTCAAAGGATAGAAGCATCTACATTGTTTTTGGCAACGAGAGATCTCTGTGGCCCTTTAAAGACTAAAGTCTTTAAAGGGCCACAGAACTCTCGTTGTTTTTGCCATATTGGCTTTGATAAGAAAAGCTCAAAGGATAGAAGCATCTACGTTGTCTTAGGCAACGAGAGTTTTGGCCCTTTAAAGACTAAAGTCTTTAAAGCGCCACAGAACTCTCGTTGTTTTTGCCATATTGGCTTTGATAAGAAAAGCTGAAAGGATAGAAGCATCTACGTTGTTTTTGGCCACAGAACTCTCGTTGTTTTTGCCATATTGGCTTTGATAAGAAAATCTCAAAGGATAGAAGCATCTACGTTGTTTTTGGCACAGAACTCTCGTTGTTTTTGCCATATTGGCTTTGATAAGCAAAGCTCAAAGGATAGAAGCATCTACGTTGTTTTTGGCACAGAACTCTCGTTGTTTTTCCATATTGGCTTTGATAAGAAAAGCTCAAAGGATAGAAGCTCTCGTTGTTTTTGCCATATTGGCTTTGATAAGAAAAGCTGAAAGGACTAAAGTCTTTAAAGGGCCCCAGAACTCTCGTTGTTTTTGCCATATTGGCTTTGATAAGAAAAGCTCAAAGTATAGAAGCATCTACGTTGTTTTTGGCCACAGAACTCTCGTTGTTTTTGCCATATTGGCTTTGATAAGAAAAGCTCAAAGGATAGAAGCATCTACGTTGTTTTTGGCAACGAGAGTTCTGTGGCGCTTTAAAGACTTTAGTCTTTAAAGGGCCACAGAACTCTCGTTGTTTTTGCCATATTGGCTTTCATAAGAAAAGTTCAAAGGATAGAAGCATCTACGTTGTTTCTGGCAATGAGAGTTCAGAACTCTCGTTGTTTTTGCCATATTGGCTTTGATAAGAAAAGCTCAAAGGATAGAAGCATCTACGTTGTTTATGGCAACGAGAGTTCTGTGGGCCTTTAAAGACGTTTGTGTTTTAAGGGCCCCACAACACTCGTTGTTTTTTCCATATTGGCTTTGATAAGAAAAGCTCAAAGGATAGAAGCATCTACGTTGTTTTTGGCAATGAGAGTTCAGAACTCTCGTTGTTTTTGCCATATTGGCTTTGATAAGAAAAGCTCAAAGGATAGAAGCATCTACGTTGTTTTTGGCACAGAACTCTGGTTGTTTTTAAAGACATATTGGCTTTATAAGAAAAGCTCTCAGGATAGAAGCATCTACGTTGTTTTTGCCATATTGGCTTTGATAAGAAAAGCTCAAAGGATAAAGACTACGTTAGTTTTTAAAGGGCCACAGAACTCTCGTTGTTTTTGCCATATTGGCTTTGATAAGAAAAGCTCAAAGGATAGAAGCATCTACGTTGTTTCTGGCAACGAGAGTTCTGTGGCCCTTTAAAGACTTTAGTCTTTAGAGGTCCACAGAACTCTCGTTGTTTTTGCCATATTGGCTTTGATAAGAAAAGCTCAAAGGATAGAAGCATCTACGTTGTTTTTGGCAACGAGAGTTCTGTGGCCCTTTAAAGACTAAAGTCTTTAAAGGTCCACAGAACTCTCGTTGTTTTTGCCATATTGGCTTTGATAAGAAAAGCTCAAAGGATAGAAGCATCTACTTTGTTTTTGGCACAGAACTCTCGTTGTTTTGGCCATATTGGCTTTGTTAAGAAAAGCTCAAAGGATAGAAGCATCTACGTTGTTTTTGGCAACGAGAGTTCTGGGGCCCTTTAAAGACTAAAGTCTTTAAAGGGCCACTGAACTCTCGTTGTTTTTGCCATATTGGCTTTGATAAGAAAAGCTCCAAGGATAGAAGCATCTACGTTGTTTTTGGCAACGAGAGTTCTGTGGCCCTTTAAAGACTAAAGTCTTTAAAGGGCCACTGAACTCTCGTTGTTTTTGACATATTGGCTTTGATAAGAAAAGCTCAAAGGATAGAAGCATCTACGTTGATTTTGGCATAGTACTCTCGTTGTTTTTGCCATATTGGCTTTGATAAGAAAAGCTGAAAGGATAGAAGCATCTACGTTGTTTTTGGCCACAGAACTCTCGTTGTTTTTGCCATATTGGCTTTGATAAGAAAATCTCAAAGGATAGAAGCATCTACGTTGTTTTTGGCACAGAACTCTCGTTGTTTTTGCCATATTGGCTTTGATAAGCAAAGCTCAAAGGATAGAAGCATCTACGTTGTTTTTGGCACAGAACTCTCGTTGTTTTTCCATATTGGCTTTGATAAGAAAAGCTCAAAGGATAGAATCATCTACGTTGTTTTTGGCAACGAGAGTTCTGTGGCCCTTTAAAGACTAAAGTCTTTAAAGGGCCCCAGAACTCTCTTTGTTTTTGCCATATTGGCTTTGATAAGAAAAGCTCAAAGTATAGAAGCATCTACGTTGTTTCTGGCCACAGAACTCTCGTTGTTTTTTCCATATTGGCTTTGATAAGAAAAGCTCAAAGGATAGAAGCATCTACGTTGTTTTTGGCACAGAACTCTCGTTGTTTTTGCCATATTGGCTTTGATAAGAAAAGCTCAAAGGATAGAAGCATCTACATTGTTTTTGGCAACGAGAGTTCTGTGGCCCTTTAAAGACTAAAGTCTTTAAAGCGCCACAGAACTCTCGTTGTTTTTGCCATATTAGCTTTGATAAGAAAAGCTGAAAGGATAGAAGCATCTACGTTGTTTTTGGCCACAGTACTCTCGTTGTTTTTGCCATATTGGCTTTGATAAGAAAAGCTCAAAGTATAGAAGCATCTACGTTGTTTCTGGCCACAGAACTCTTGTTGTTTTTGCCATATTGGCTTTGATAAGAAAAGCTCAAAGGATAGAAGCATCTACGTTGTTTATGGCAACGAGAGTTCTGTGGCCCGTTAAAGACTTTAGTCTTTAAAGGGACACAGAACTCTCGTTGTTTTTGCCATATTGGCTTTCATAAGAAAAGTTCAAAGGATAGAAGCATCTACGTTGTTTTTGGCAATGAGAGTTCAGAACTCTCGTTGTTTTTGCCATATTGGCTTTGATAAGAAAAGCTGTAAGGATAGAAGCATCTACGTTGTTTTTGGCCACAGAACTCTCGTTGTTTTTGCCATTTTGGCTTTGATAAGAAAAGCTCAAAGGATAGAAGCATCTACGTTGTTTTTGGCACAGAACTCTCGTTGTTTTTGCCATATTGGCTTTGATAAGAAAAGCTCACAGGATAGAAGCATCTACGTTGTTTTTGGCAACGAGAGTTCGGTGGCCCTTTAAAGACTTTAGTCTTTAAAGGGCCACAGAACTCTCCTTGTTTTTGCCATATTGGCTTTGATAAGAAAAGCTCAAAGGATAGAAGCATCTACGTTGTTTTTGGCAACGAGAGTTCTGTGGCCCTTTAAAGACTAAAGTCTTTAGAGGTCCACAGAACTCTCGTTGTTTTTGCCATATTGGCTTTGATAAGAAAAGCTCAAAGGATAGAAGCATCTACGTTGTTTTTGGCAACGAGACTTCTGTGGCCCTTTAAAGACTAAAGTCTTTAAAGGTCCACAGAACTCTCGTTGTTTTTGCCATATTGGCTTTGATAAGAAAAGCTCAAAGGATAGAAGCATCTACGTTGTTTTTCGCACAGAACTCTCGTTGTTTTTGCCATATTGGCTTTGATAAGAAAAGCTCAAAGGATAGAAGCATCTACGTTGTTTTTGGCAACGAGAGTTCTGGGCCCTTTAAAGACTAAAGTCTTTAAAGCGCCACAGAACTCTCGTTGTTTTTGCCATATTAGCTTTGATAAGAAAAGCTGAAAGGATAGAAGCATCTACGTTGTTTTTGGCCACAGTACTTCGTTGTTTTTGCCATATTGGCTTTGATAAGAAAAGCTCAAAATATAGAAGCATCTACGTTGTTTCTGGCCACAGAACGTTGTTTTTGCCATATTGGCTTTGATAAGAAAAGCTCAAAGGATAGAAGCATCTACTTTAAAGAACTAAAGACTTTAGTCTTTAAAGGGCCACAGAACTCTCGTTGTTTTTGCCATATTGGCTTTGATAAGAAAAGTTCAAAGGATAGAAGCATCTACGTTGTTTTTGGCAATGAGAGTTCAGAACTCTCGTTGTTTTTGCCATATTGGCTTTGAAAAAAAAGCTGTAAGGATAGAAGCATTACGTTGTTTTTGGCCACAGAACTTTTGTTTTTGCCATATTGGCTTTGATAAGAAAAGCTCAAAGGATAGAAGCATCTACGTTGTTTTTGGCACAGAACTCTCGTTGTTTTTGCCATATTGGCTTTGATAAGAAAAGCTCACAGGATAGAAGCATCTACGTTGTTTCTGGCAACGAGAGTTCTGTGGCCCTTTAAAGACTTTAGTCTTTAAAGGGCCACAGAACTCTCCTTGTTTTTGCCATATTGGCTTTGATAAGAAAAGCTCAAAGGATAGAAGCATCTACGTTGTTTTTGGCAACGAGAGTTCTGTGGCCCTTTAAAGACTAAAGTCTTTAGAGGTCCACAGAACTCTCGTTGTTTTTGCCATATTGGCTTTGATAAGAAAAGCTCAAAGGATAGAAGCATCTACGTTGTTTTTGGCAACGAGAGTTCAGTGGCCCTTTAAAGACTAAAGTCTTTAAAGGTCCACAGAACTCTCGTTGTTTTTGCCATATTGGCTTTGATAAGAAATGCTCAAAGGATAGAAGCATCTAAGTTGTTTTTGGCACAGAACTCGTTGTTTTTGCCATATTGGCTTTGATAAGAAAAGCTCAAAGGATAGAAGCATCTACGTTGTTTTTGGCAACGAGAGTTTGGGGCCTTTAAAGACTAAAGTCTTTAAAGGGCCACTGAACTCTCGTTGTTTTTGCCATATTGGCTTTGATAAGAAAAGCTCCAAGGATAGAAGCATCTACGTTGTTTTTGGCAACGAGAGTTCTGTGGCCCTTTAAAGACTAAAGTATTTAAAGGGCCACTGAACTCTCGTTGTTTTTGACATATTGGCTTTGACAAGAAAAGCTCAAAGGATAGAAGCATCTACGTTGATTTTGG
>NW_027131196.1:0-21691 GCF_026122565.2 Emydura macquarii macquarii | reverse complement strand
GGATGGGGCGCCCACCGGAAAAACAGCACGAGGTCGTCCTGCCTCTTGAAACTGGGTCACTGAACTGTGGCAGATATAAGCAGACAGAAAGTGCTAGATGGAGGCAAGGGAACAGAGCTCTTGTCAGTAGAGAAAGAGGGGTCCTTCATCTAACGGGGGGTGTTGAAGTCTCTGGGAACTGAATATAGATGAGAAGCATCTTTAGGCAAAACTCTTTCACTTAGGAAGACAAGCAAAGCCAGCTCCTTGCAGTTCTGTGGAAGGTGCAGGCTGAGGAGAAGCCAGCCGTGGGTGGGGAAAAGGAGACTGGTGAGAGAAACCATCTGGATCCACGCCTGTACCTGGCTAGAATGAGTGTTAGACCTTTAGAAGTGTGTTTCGTTTACTTGTGACTCTTTCCTTAGACTCAAACTCACTGACTTCGCCGTCTCTTTGATAATACGGTGGTTTCATTTTTCCCGCACAACAGTTCAGTACTAGACAAGTCTGAGAGACTAAGCAAAGGACTGGCAGCTAGGGACTCACGCCTATGTTTCTGTCTCAAGGCACTTTCCTTCCTGTTGCCTCAGTTTTCCCATCTGTTACAGGGGGATACCTCCTGGAAGTAGTGAACAATAGTCCATGAAGCACCTATCAACGGTGAGCTCTGTGTCCACGTGTCACCGTGCCTCAGTGGCTCACAGCTGAGAACACCAGATTCAGGACAGACGTCTGAGAAGCAGGGCAGACTCACCCCACACTGATGGTTCTTCAATCCCTAGATTATACCAAGCTAGTAACAAAAGTGAACGTCTGTCTCACTCCTGTCTTGGTATGACACACTGAAACCAAGAAGCCAAAAATGCAGTCTCCTTCTGCACCCAGCTGTGGGCTCATCGCCTAGACCATGGACACTATGAGGAGTGGTTACTGAATCTAATTTCATAATGGAGAGGGTCCTTCTAATCTCAAGGGATCAGCCACTTAGCCAGGGCAATATATCATTGAGGTCTTATCCAATAGTCACCAATAGTCACAAACCACAATTGGAGTTGCAGCTAGCAAGGGATGTGAACAGTAAGAAGAAGGGTTTCTACAAGTATGTTAGTAACAAGAAGAAGGTCCGGGAAAGTGTGGGCCCATTACTGAATGGGGGAGACAACCTAGTGACAGATGATGTGGAAAAGGTGAAGACCTCAATGCTTTTATTGGATAGAGATTCCACCACCTCCCTAGGTAACCCATTCCAGTGCTTCACCACCCTCCTAATGAAAAAGATTTTCCTAATATCGAACCTAGACCTCACCCACTAAAGCCTGAGACCATTGCGCCTAGTTCTGTTGTCTACTACCATTGAGAACAGCCTAGTTCCATCCTCCTGGGAAGCCTCTTCAGGTAGTTAAAGGCTGCTACCAAATCCCCCCTCATTCTTCTCTCCTGCAGACTAAGCAAGCCTAGCTTAGTTGTTACAGACTACTGCACTGGGCAGCACAGAATGGGGAGGTGGTGAGAAGCCCTCAATGCTGAAAGAGAAGGTTCAGGACTATTTAGAAAAACTGGACTTGTACAAGTCCATGGAGCTGGATGCAATGTATCCGAGACTGCTGATGGAGTTGGCTGATGTGATTGCAAAGCCATTGGATATTATCTTTGAAAACTGGTGGAGGTCCCAAATGACTGGGAAAAGGCAAATATGGTGCCCATCTTCAAGAAAGGGAAGAAAGAGGATCCAGGGAACTACAGACTGGTCAGCCTGACCTCAATCCTTGGAAAAATCATAGAGCAGGTCCTCATGAATCCAGCTGAGGCACTTGGAAGAGGATCAGGGGGCTGAGATGGGAGTATTTGTGATGCCTATGGTTGGTGGAGTCAGGGAGCTGATCCCTGGCAGGCACAGATAAAGCTTCCTCACGCTAAGGGCAGATACTAGAGAAAAGCTTCACAACCCTGGGTAACACAGGCGAGGTCCCTAATGAGTGGAAAAAGGCAAATCTAGTGCCCATCTTCAAGAAAAGGAAGAAAGAGGATCCAGGGAACTACAGACCGGTCAGCCTCACCTCAATCCCTGGAAAAATCATGGAGCAGGTCCTCAAGGAATCCATTTTAAGGGAAGAGAGGAAGGTGATCAGGAACAGTCAGCATGGATTCACCAAGGGCAACTCATGCCTGCTCAATCAAATTGCTTTCTATGAAGAGGTGACTGGCTCTGTGGATGTGGGGAAAGCAGTGGACATGATATACCTTGACTTTAGCAAAGCTTTTGATACGGTCTCTCACAGTATTCTTATCAGCAAGTTAAAGAAGAATGGGTTGTATGAATGGACTATAAGGTGAATAGAATGCTGGCTAGATCATTGGGCTCAACGGGTAGTGATCAATGGCAAGATGTTTGGTTGGCAGCCGGTCACAAGCGCAGTGCCCCAGGCATCAGTGCTGGGGTCAGTTTTGTTAAACATCTTCATTAATGTTCTGGAGGATGGGGTGGATTGTACCCTCAGCAAGTTGGCAGGTGACACTAAACTGCGGGGTGTGGAAGATACCTTGGTGGGTAGGGATAGGATTCAGGCTGACCTGGACAAATTGGGGGGTGGTGAAGCACTGAAATCGATTAACGAGGGAGTTGGTAGAATCTCTATCCTCAGAGGTTTTTAAGGCCTGCCTTGACAAAGCCCTGGCTGGGCTGATTTAAATGGTATTGGTCCGGCTTTGAGCAGAGGGTTGGACTAGATGACCTCCTGGGGTCCCTTCCAATCCTAATCATCTATGATCACGCTGACACCAATCTTAAAATAACTAAAATCTAAAAGTTTAATAATAAAAGAAACTTCCCTTGTCAGAAATCCAGCCCAGAGAGAAGAAGCAGGAAATGAAGACAAAAGATGGTGATGTCTCAGGGGTTTTTATACCCTTTGCCCTGTGTGTGGAATTTTACCGTCTCAAACACAGCTCACAGCCTCTGTTTGTGGAAAGTTACAGTCCCAAGATGGAGTCCAGGGTCACATGAGCAGATCACAGCTCCTTGCACGGCTTGGTGACTCATGGGGCAGCCATTACTCATATTCTTGCAGAGCTGTGCACAGGAAGAGCTATCTGGGCACCATGAGTTTCTTCTGTGGCCCCTTGTGAGAGCTCACTGTCCTTGACAGGCCATCAACACATAGCTGTCTGGGCTTCAGATACCTTCTACCGGGGGCGTTACCCAGGGATACAACAGCAGGGTAAGATACCAGTCCATGGCCAATATCCATATCATCAGATAGGAAGGAGATCCACGCGTATAAACAGGAAAGTCATGCTTGGCAAATCGTAACTTTCCCATTGACACCCTGCGTGACAGGCTTTGTCCAAGATTTGCTGCAACTGCACAACAGGGATAGAAATGGTCACATGCAATCAGAGCATCACACCATGTTCTCATCCCACGAGGGTGCTACAGCTGCCATCACCTAAAGCTGGGACGTTGCCCAGGTTGTAGCAGGGCAAGCGGCTGGGACACTAGAGCCACGGGAGGACGGGAAGAGCAGATAAAAGCATGTCTGGCTGCAGGGAGCCTGCTCCTTGTCCAAAGAGAGGAGGAAAGTGTTTAAAAGTGAGAGGTGGACATGGATGTCCAGGACCGTGGCTGTTTCCTCCAAGCGTAGCCACCAGGCTCCTGGGCTTTGAACAACCTGCCCAGTCAGGAGGCTTTTGATAGTCCCCATGTCTTCTGGGACTAGCCCAGGGACAGCCCGCCTCACTGGGATTCAGTCCTGTGCTATCGCTGATATTTACACTGTGCTGCCGATGTACTCAGGACTTTCTAGAACATAAAAGAAGATTTGACTTTTTAATCTTGTGAATGCTGCAGTAGTGTGTGGTAGCAGAAAGCACTGCCACCCGGACCATGCCTCTTCTGACATTCCCACAGCGCCGCTTGCTCCAGAAGGGTTCCAGCAGCTTTAGTAACTAGAAATAGGGTCTGATGCACTCACCTCTGCGGGAGAACATGGCAGCTCTTTAGCAGCACACAGCTCCCGTACACTCCCCTACATGTCAAACAGACGTGATTTTTTTTTTTTTTTTGGCAATACCAAATTTGGTGGCTAAAGGTAACTGTAAGAGACTTAGACCATTACAAGTTGTTTGATCAAATATGACATATCATTCAGATTAATAAACTAACCCTAGACAGAATTACTGATCTCTGAGCCCTTAGCAACAGCCCTGTGTGTTAGCAGAAAGTGTCCATGTCTCTCCTGCGTCATCTTTCTCCAGATCTGCCTGTCTGCTAGCTAGCCATCCATCCCGGGCATTGACAAGGCGTCAGACCCTATGGAGATCTAGCCATTATCCCTACTTCTCTGACTAATTGACAATCATTTTTAAATGTACACAAGTACACTGAGCAGCCAATTCCTCTCTGACTCCGCCAAGAGCCTGGGAGTTCTTCTCTCCCTTTGGGAAGGACTCTTAATTACTGTTTACTGCTACAGATGGATAACGAACACAGAAGCGCAGAGATGGAGAGACATTGGCTGGTGTCTATTGTCTGCAGCCTAGGAACCCCACTGGGATTGCCCAGAGCTATATTATAAACCCGTTTCCATCCTGCCCGGGACACTTCCCCTGTGTTGGCTCTCGGCGTGGGATGTTGTTGCAGATGCTGTGGTGAGAGAGCTGTACCACATGGCTAGCTGAGGGGGATTCCCAGGGAAGACACTTCCAGCTCACAATTCACAGGTACCCATCGCTTGTTTTTCCTGAAATTTACTTTAATCCTACCATGCTGTAGTTTGAACCCATTGCCTCCTGTCCTGCCCTGTGTGGCAGAAGAGAATAACTTTTCCCCACTGTTTTTTATCGCAGCCTTTCAAGTATTTGAAGACTGCTGTCATGTCTCCCCTCAGTCTCCTGTTTTCCATACTAAACATAAAATTCAGCATTTCCTCATATAACTTGCATTCCATCCCTTTGAGCATCTTTGTTGCTCGCCGCTGGATCCTTGCCAGTTTCTCCACATCCTTTCTATACACTGGTGACCAAACTGGACTCAGTACTCCAGGAGAGGCCTAACCAGGCACTGAGTAGAGTGGCGCTATCACCTCCCGTGACTTGCATGCTATGCCTCTGCTAATGCAACCCAAAATTGCATTTCCTCTTTTTGCAACAGCAAAGAAATCCACACCCCTGAGAGACATACCTAAACGAACTGAACCTCCAGTGTAGACAGCATGAGGTAGACGGAAATATTCTTCCATTCACCTATCTACCACCTCTCAGATTACATATGCCAATAGAAGAAACACTCCAGTCGGCGTAGGCAGTGTCTACACTGAAGTGCTACAGTGGCGCTGCTGTAGCGTTTTAAGTGTAGACAAGTCCTCAAGAATATCTTCCAGAAAAGCATCCTGTCTCGATGCGAAGAGTAGGAGAATCCACCGCGTCCCTTCACTGTTTGTTCTAACCATTAATCACTCTCAGTGTTAAACATTTGGTCCTTAGTTTCGGGCTTCAGGTTCCAGTGAAAGGGTCTTGTTCTGCCTTTCTCCACTTGATTAAAAAGCCTCTTATTACCCACAGTTCCTCTTATTACCCACAGTTTTCTCCCCCATGAAAGTACTTATACAATCAAGTCTCCTCTTTATTGTGCTTTTCATAAGATAAATAGATTAAGCTCTCTAAGTCTCACACTGCAAAGTATTTTCTCCAGTCCTTGAGTCATTTTTGTGGCTCTTTTCTGCACCCTCTGAAATATTTCAATATCAATTTCAATATTCAATTTGAAATGTGGACACTAGAACTGGATGCAATATTCCAGCATCAGTTTCACCACTGCCATGTACAGAGAGAAACTCATTCCCCTCCTCCACTCACTACTCCCATTTATACATCCAAGGATCACATTAGTCCTTTTTGCCACAGCATCAACTAGGAGCTCACGATGAGTTGGTTGTCTGCTATGGTCCCTAAATCCTTTCCAGGTCACTGGTTTGTATTATACAGTCCCCTATTCTGTATGCTGGACCTGTATTCCCTCTTCCGATATGACAGTTTTGCATTTGTCTGTATTAAAACATTTTGTTTCAAAGGGTCCAGCTTAACAAGTCCAGATCCATCTGTCTGTCTGCTCTCTCCACAGCACTTTAAGCTCTCTGCCAAACTTTGTGTCCTGCACAAATTTTACCTGGAATGATTTTATATTTACTTCCAGATCACTGATGAAAACGTGGAATAGCATCGGGACTAGAACTGATCCTTGCATCACCTCACTAGACACACCTCCGTTCACTGATAGTGGTTCATTTACAACTGCTTTCAGAGATCTGTCCATTAGCCAGTGTTAGTCCATTTAACATGTGTTCTATTGCTAGTGTAGAGTGTTAATTTTTTTACCTGAATGTTTTGCTCTGCTAAATCAAATGCCTCACAGAAACCAAAGTCTGTTGTATCTGTGTGGTTCCCTTCATTAACTAAACTTGTACTCTCATTAAAGGGTGAAATGTTTTTTTTTTTTGACAGGACCAGTTTTCCGTAATCCCTGTTGACTGGCATTAATTCTATTCCTACTCTTTGTTTCTATTTCAGTTTAATCCCATATCAATTTTTCCATTGTTTTGCCCCGGATTGATGTCAGGCTAATCAACCTATCGTTGCCTGGGTCATCCCGCTCGGCCTTCTAGAATATTGGCAATCTATTAGCACACTTCCAGTCTTCTGGAATTTCCACAGTATTGCAAGATTTATTAAAAATGTACATAAGTGGGCCGGAGGTTCTCCTCAGCCACCTCTTTTACTCACTGGTGCATGTTTTCCAGGCCTGTTCATTTAAAAAGTTTGATTCCCTAGTAAATGCTGTTTAAAATCCTCCTTGATAGCTAATGGACTGGAAAGTATTTCATAACCTCATGTGGCATTAGTACCTCAGACTCCTTCTTCCCAAATACAGATAAAAAATATGTATTGATCACATCTACCTCTTCTGCAACATTAATGAGTTTTCTTACTGCCTCTGGTAATTGGCCCGTACATTTGCTAAGATTTCTTTTGTTCTTAATTTACTTAGTAACCTCCTTTTTTTATCCTTAGCCCTGACAAACATGAATTTTACCTGATGTGTTTAACTTCCCTTGTCCTTTTTCATAACTTCTGTCATGGAAAATATCACACAGCTTCTCTTTTATGGTCAGATCGAGCAGAGCTTTATTCTGACAGACACACAGAGAGCTATGGCCATAGGGGAGCCCTGGACAGCACAGGGTTTCTGTGCTGCTGTCAGGAGTCTCCATACAGGTTTGAATGCCTATGGCTTATGCAGAATAGTTCTTCACATACTGATCGCATAGTGGAGTTTTCCATTGGAAAACAAGTCTTACAGCTACTTCCTTATCTATTACACAAGTCTAACGGCTACCCCCTTATCTGTTACAAGCATAACTGGGGAAATTACAAAAGCAGCTAGTTTCGAAAACAGCTTAAAGCGGAATAAACAGTTTTCAGTGGGTTTTTCCATCCATAGTCATGCTAACTTACATTTCCATCATTCATTTCAATGTAAGGCCTACCAGGCCTTGCTTTTGTGCTTCCACATTCCCCCCCTTTGGTGCTTTGTAGCACCACATCTATAGACTCATTTGCATTAATCCATTCACTGCCTCATCTTCTTCTTCCTTCTCTCTTAGTACTTCTGTGTATATCAGTTGGACCATTTGTTTTATTTCTTTGGTCTTTATACTTTTCTGGGTTTGAGTTACTATACATTGACAACAACAGTTGAATAACATGAACAGTACATATATTCCTATTATTATTCCAAGGAACAATAGTAACCCTTGAACAATTTTGGAGCCTAGATTTCCTAACAAATCTCCAAACCAGCTCCAAAGACTTCAGTTTTCAGTCTGGTGTAATTTTGCAGTGGCATCTTGTATCTTGGTTAAGGCATGATAAATTCCTTCCTCATTATCGGGAATATAAGTACAACATTCTTTTCCGATTAAGGCATATACCCCGCCCTTTGCTGCTAACACCATGTCTAGAGCCATTCTATTTTGTAAGACCATTTGCCTTATTTCTGAAACTTCAGTGGTGATGAATTTAAAAGCTTCAGTAGTTCCATTTGCTACCTCCTCTAATACTAATGCCACTCGTCTAAGTTCTTTTATGGTTCGTCCTACAACATAGCTAGGGAAGGTTATGGCAAAGAATCTATCAGTCTCAGTTATTTCTCTCTTAGACCGGTGAGAGATTGGTGATTTAACAAGGTCTCCTTGAACATGCCTTATGGCCGGATTTAAATATGCCTCATAACATCTACCGGCTCATCCCCATGGCCAATATTTATAAGCCCGAGTGCCACATACCCAATACTGTTCTAGCGTAGGATTTTGAGTATAACAAGCACTTGGGGTTGTACTCCCTATGGTCATCTCACATTGATGGTCTGGTACCTTTCCTAAAGTTTTAGCAGTAGGATTCGTTCCGACTATGGCTCCACACACATAACACAGAGGAACCGAGGTGTTAAGGTTTACTACTTTAATAAATTCAGTTATATTTCGTTTTACAGAATTCCAAGTTGCATTCCAATTGTGACGGCTTTGATCAAACACCTCTTTCGGCATCCCTAGGGGAACCGGTACAGGGATCATAGGAATTCCTCCTTGAGCATGAATGGGAAGATGGGCACAAACCCAACAATTTGAAACATTAACATCTTTGGTATATTGAATTATTGTAGATAGGAAAGTATTTCCTTTAACAAAGGCTGTGAGACTAAGGTCCATATAAGAAAGTGTTGCATTTTGTACCGCTTATACTGTAGCAGTGAGATATTGGAGACCATAGACACCCTGGGTTTTGCCTCCTGGTGAGTTCTCCAACGCGTCTTACTATTATGGTGCCGTGCTATCTTCCAACTCGTCCTTGCCTGCTACAAATGTGGGCCTAAAGTCCTAAAACTTTGGTTTCCACACTACAGTAAGCATTAACACAATCAATACCATTAAGCAAAAAGCAATTTGTCCTTGTCTCGCTTGTAAGTCCCAATAGTTCTCAAGAATAGTCCATGGATTTGTAGAGTTTTCAGGAGAAGAATTATTGTAGATCATTGGATAGGGGTTAGGTTCTGCTTCTCAAATAATATGGGTGAGGTTGTAGCACGTCCTTTTCCCTCTGACGTGGCAAATTCTCTTCCTGTACAGGGAAGAGGTTACAAGCACTTACACCCTGATCCTCTGACCGTATTTCTTCAGGTCCAGAGGTCCTTTTACAGTGTGAGGCATGTATCCAGGACTGGTAGCCTTGGCATTTTACAGCAGTGTTAGTGGTGAGGAGTACCTGAAATGGACCCTTCCAACGTGGTTCCAGGGCTGACTTTCTCTGATGGACTTTTACGTAGACCCAATCTCCAGGTTGGAGGGAGTGGCAGGGTTCCATTGCAGGTGTTGGAAGGACTTCTTGAACCTGTGAGTGGATAGGCTTGATACACCGTATTAACATTTTACAATAGTCCAGTATCACATCATCCGTTAACTGTAAGTCAAATTCTTGCGGGTTTGGCGGAGGGGTGTGTGGCAGTCTCATAGGTCTGGCCATAAGGATCTCATGTGGAGATAGTCCATGCTTCCGGTTGTCAGTGTTTCTAATATACAGGAGAGCTCTGGGTAGGGCATCTGGCCACTTCAGGCTAGTTTCTGCACATATTTTAGCTAATCTGGTTTTCAGATCCTATTTTTTCTTTCTACTGCTCCATTAGACTGGGGGTGGTATGTACAGTGCAGGTGGTGTTGAATTCCTACGGCTTTACACAAGTTCTGAATGACCTGTCCTGTGAAGTGAGTCCCTCTATCGCTGTCCAAAATGAGGGGCAACCCAAACCTAGGTATGAATTCTCTCAACAGTTTCTTGGCGATGGTTATTGCATCCGCTCCCTTACAAGGATATGCTTCTACCCATCCTGAAAACATATCAACTATGACTAACACATATTCAAAATTACAACATTTAGGCATTTGGATGAAATCCATTTGTAAGTTCACAAAGGGTCCCCACGGAGGGGGGTGCACTGAGAGTTTGGTCTTTTCTTTCTGGCCTATGTTATGGGCTAGACAATTAGGACAGGTTCTGCAGTACTGTTGCGCTATCGAAGAAAAATGTGGGGCAAACCAATCGCGCTGTACTGCTGCAATCATTCCTCCTTTGCTCGTGTGAGCCACTGAGTGGGCCACATGGGCAAGGTAGGGTAAAAGGGCCTTGGGCGCTACCAGGCGGCCATCCGGGGAGCGCCACAAGGTGTCCGGGTGCAATTGGCACCCTTGTCATAGCCAGTCCTCTTTTTCTTGTTCTGGAGCCTGTTCCTGAAGTTCTGTTAACTTAGTAAGGTTAGCCAGGGGTGACTGGTCTGAGGAAAGGAAAAGGTTAATAAAATCTGCTGCAGGAGGGCTGGAAAGGGCTGCATTCCTAGCTGCCTGATCAGCTAGGGCATTTCCACGTGTGACATCATCATAAGGGGTATGGTGGGCTTGACATTTAACAATGGCTAGGGTGGAGGGTAACTGCAGTGCCTGCAATAACGCATCAACATATTGTCCATTTTGAATGGGGGTTCCAGCCGAAGTGAGGAATCCTCGCTGCTTCCAGAGTTGACCAAAGTCATGGATGACTCCAAAGGCATAACGGGAATCAGTGTAAATGGTTGCAGATAGATTATTAGCTAGTATACAGGTGCGAGTAAGGGCTATTAATTCGGCAATCTGGGCAGACAAAACATCTTGCAGATGGTGTGCCTCTAACACCTGGTGCTGAGTACATATCGCATATCCAGAGACAAGGTTACCCAAGCTGTGTCTAAGGCAAGAACCATCAACAAACAAAACTAAGTCAGGGTTCAACAAAGGGACATCTTGGAGATCAAGGCGAGGAGTAAGGAGATGTTCAGTAACTGACAAACAATCATGAGGATCACCGTCAGAGTTGGGAGGAGTGAGGCAGGATTTAATACAGGACAACGGGTAAGGGTGACATTTGAGGCTGAAAGAAGGAGGTTCTCATATTTGGTTAGCCTCGCGTTGGATAAAAGCTGGGTTTTGTCTTTTAAGGATAGGTCGGCAACAGCATGTGGAATGGCCACAATCAAAGGGCATCCCAAAACTAGAGTCTCAGCCTTTTCTACTAAAAGGGCTGCTGCAGCAACTGAATGGAGACAGGGAGGGAGTCCAGCTGCTACTGTTTCTAAGGCAGTGCTAAAATACGCAACAGGATGGCTCTTGTCTCCATGGGGTTGAGTCAGGACCCCTTGAACAAACCCACTTTTTTCGTGACAATAAAGGGTAAAAGATTTCTGCTAGTCTGGTAATCCTAGAGCGGGTGCTTGAGACAAGGCTTGCTTGAGGGATACAAAAGACTGTTTGGCCTCTGGGGACCAGATAAGGGGTTCAGGGACTGAATCTAGAGTCATATTTTGCAGGGGTTTCACGATTGATGCATATCCAAGGATCCATTGCCTACAATATCCCGCCATTCCTAAAAGGCTTCTCATTTGTTTACGAGTGGTAGGCTTAGGTATTTGTAGGACGGCATTGATCCTGGAAGAGGATAGGTGTCTTTCCCCTGCAGAAATATCATGACCTAGGTAATGTACTCAGGGAAGACATAGTTGCAATTTAGATTTAGACACTTTATGACCCTTAAGGGCAAGCGCAGTTAATAGGGTAAGCAAATCTTGTTTACAGGCTTCTAAGGAGGGAGACGCCAGCATTAAATCATCTACATACTGGATTAAGGTAGACCCCCCATCAAAGGCTAGGGAGTCCAGGTCTTTCTTCAAAATTTGCAAAAAAAGAGTGGGAGCCTTGGTGTACCGCATAACGAGGCGACACCAGGTGTACTGGAGCCCTTGATAAGTAAAGGCAAACACAAATCTGCTATCTGGGTGGATTGGGATAGAAATGAAAGCAGAACAGAGATCCACAATGGTAAAGTAGGTAGCCGTTGCTGGGATACATGACAAGATAGTTACAGTATTAGGGACAACTGGAAAAGAGGGTAAGATCGCAGCATTAACTGCTCGGAGGTCTTGCACAAATCGGCAAGTGTTTTTTCCAGGTTTCTTTACTGGAAGGATAGGAGTGTTACATCGGCTGCGGGTGGGAATAATAATCCCTTGTTTTAATAGTGAGGTGATAACAGGTCGAATTCCTTCTTCGGCTTCTCTGGAAATGGGGTACTGCGGGACACAAGGGAGAGGCCTTGTCGTGTTTAGCGTAATGCGTACGGGTTCAGCACTTATTATGAGGCCTACCTCGTTTGAATGGGTTGACCGTAATTGTGGAGGCACTTGTGCTAATAGTTCCTGTTGCAACGAGGAAGTGTCAGGCTCGGTGTCTCTCAGGTCAGATTCTTGTAATAATGTCAATATTGCTTCTCCTCCAGGTTCTGGTATGTCACGATAAATACCAACCGGGGTACAATAAATGACACAACCTAATTTGCATAATAAATCTTTGCCCAATAGATTAACTGGTGAGGACGGGCTGAGCAAAAAGGCATGCTGCTCAGAGACAGGTCCAATAGTAACTGACAAGAGTTGAGACACAGGGTGAGGGATAGACTGACCACTTATACCTATTGCATTCACAATTTCTGTTGAAACAGGAACATGGGAGAATTCTGAAACCCTTGAAGTAGAGCGGCAGGCACCAGTAACAATTAGGCAAGATACAGTTTGACCATTTACAAGGCACTGCAGGCTGGGTCCAGACTGATCTAGGGGAATTAAGGGAGCGATGATGTCACAACCATCCGCGCTGTCCTATGTGGTGTTACTATAGTGGTTTAGGGTTGGGGTTTAGTTGGGAAGAGTGGGAGGGAAAATGGTGGGCTTTGGGGTCTGACCTGGTCGGTTGGGACACATGGATTTCCAGTGACCAGTTTGTTTGCAATAATGGCACTGGTTTCCGTAGACCCCATTGACCAGGTTGCCAAGGTTGGGTATTTGTACTTGTCCCTTATTCGGTTGTGTTTCCCCTCTGCCTCTTTCTCTCCCCCTGCCCCTTCCCCTTTGATTCCCACTATGGTTTTGTAATTGTTGAATCTGAAGGGCCATTAACTTGGTCTCGCTATCTTCTTTTGATTTTTCTAATTTCTTTTGGAATGTTGTGCAGCAGCTAATAGTTCTGTCAAATGTTTTTCCTCCCACCCGATCACTACTCATTGAATTTCACTTGAAATCTTGGGTGAAAGTCCTTGAACAAAGGCAGCAGCCACGGCTTGTGGCACATTTTGCTCAGGATCGTTCATATCTGAGTGGCGTTCAAACACCTGTTTCAATCTCTGGAGGTAATCAGCTGGTTCTTCCCCTTTGTTTGGTTTGCGCGCATTAATTTTAGTCCAATCGGCTTTCCGTGGGCAAATTTTAAGTACTGTGTCTAGTAGTTGATTACGAGCATCGGCTAACACTTGGTGGGTACCGGACTCTTGGGCTGGCCAGCGGGCTGGGGTATGAAGTCTTTGAATGGTTTCTCGGGGAAGGATGGCACGCAAGAGTTGATTTAAATCTGCCCAAGTAGGGTCATAACAAGTTATAATAGTTTGGAGCTCTTCTTGGAATTTTACAGGATCTTCCCTGATTTTTGGAAATGCTCGACCTAGGTTAAATAAGTCTGTCAGTGACCATGGGGCATGCACAGTTACTAGGTCTGTCCCTTGTCCTGGAAGTTGCCAGAGCGGGAATAGTTTAGTTGGGCCTGCAGTGGGTCGCGGCTGGAGGTCATATTTGGGACTACGTTGGGGTTGACTAGTAATCACAGAAGTGGGTCCCGGGCTGGCAGTCTGGGCAGATATACCTGGGTCAGGGCTGGTAATAGAGTCAGGCAGAGCTTCTTGTTCTTTATAAGCTGGTGGCCGTCTGAGTTGATTAGAACTAGCTGGCTGACCCGGGGGTGCAGTAGGGATTGGGGACCATAGGTCAAGCAGGTCTTTTGTCATTTCTTGAAGATGGGGTACCCCTTTTAATGCTGGATAAAGATGTCTAGGGCCCGAATTTGGGGGCGAGGCCAATTTCTCCCGTACCTCTTTCAATTGCTGTTTTAATTTTTCCTGGGAGTCTTTGAGACTCTGAGTTTATGACTTATTACGCCTTTTTGAAGCTTCATCGTACCAGTCAAAAAAATGCATCCCATAATGTCTGGGATACTTTGGATCACAGTGACTCCAATGCCACTCTCAAATACATTATTTTGTCTAGATCAAATGTTTCTGCCTTGGGGAATTGTTTGCTGGGATCATCTCTAGTGAAAAAATGCCATTTACCCAGAAACTTGCAAGTTTTGGGAGAATAATGTGTATACATGTAACAGGCTGGGGTTCCTTTAGAGGGAACTGGCACTTCCTTAGACTGTCCTGTTCCCATTTTCACTCACACAAGACGCAGGAATCGCTTATTGAGGGATCCGTACTGCCTAGTTCTCAGCCTGCAATCTCCACTGCCGAGGTGAGGGTGAACCCGATATCGGAACACTTATTTAGCGGGAGGGGGTTTGAGAAGGAGACAAGACACAAAAGGGGTCCTCCAAAGTCACAGGAGTCCAAACCCTAGGCCCATCCACTGACCGAGGCTTAGGTGTCTTTGGACAAATGATCTAAGGAGGCTCATAATCCAGAGAAGGGGAGGGGGTAGCTTTGCAGCTGCAAATACTCTGCCTGTCTGTTGGGTCACTGGGTTCAGGCAAGCCCCCCTTGCAAATTGACTCACACTGGTCATTGCCAACAAGGCTTGCAGTGGAATCAGGGTGGCTGGAACTTGCCTTAGTCCAAGACCTAGTCCTCAGCCCGCAGTACGAACCCCTAGATTCTCCCTGTGTCCTTTTCAGAGACAGACAAACAGGACAGAGAGACAGACAGTTTTATAAAGCTCACCTCGACCCTCAACAAAGTTCGAATCTCGCTTGGCTGTTCTCGACTAGGAAGCCTATGGGCAGCCTCCTCCGAAACCCCAAATAGAGACTTAAAAGGTCTCTTACCTTTTTGAGTGGCGCCTGGGGTTCGTCGGGGAGCAGTCCGTGGTCTTACCTGGACGATACCAGCATTTGGAGATCCGAGTCACAGCACCAAAATAGTCATGGAAAAGATCACACAGCTTCTCTTTTAGGTTCAGATCGAGCAGAGCTTTATTCTGACAGACACACAGAAAGCTATGGCCATAGGGGAGCCCTGGACAGCACAGGGTTTCTGTGCTGCTGTCAGGAGTCTCCGTACAGGTTTGAATGCCTATGGCTTATATAGGTTACTTCTTCACATACTGATCGCATAGTAGAGTTTTCCATTGCAAAACAAGTCTTATGGCTACTTCCTTATCTATTACACAAGTCTAACGGCTACCTCCTTATCTGTTACAAGCATAGCTGGAGACAATTACGAAAGCAGCTAGTTTCAAAAACAGCTTCAAGTGCAATAAATAGCTTTCAGTGGCTTTTTCCATCTATAGTCATGCTAACTTACATTTCCATCATTCATTTCAGTGTAAGGCCTATCAGGCCTTGCTTTTGTGCTTCCACACTTCTCAGTTGTATTGCTTGCTCTCTATTTCCCCATTTCCTCTTTTCTTATATATTGCTTTTTCCCTCACTAATTGCTGCCTTCACTTTGCCACTGTGTTGAAATTTTTTGAGCTTAATAGATAAAGATGCACAAAGAGTGGAAAAGAAGAAAAAAGTTAAATGGCAGATGATTTTTAAATCCCAAAAAATTCTCTGAAAGCATAATTCTCTCTTGCATGTGCCTTAACCACAGGGTACAGGTTTTACATCAATGCTAATGAGCCTGAAAGGAAGTAGACGCAATCTCTAGGAAACATGGTACTTCAAGTTTTGGAGACACCAAACCAATAAGGAAAAGACGGCTGACATTTTCATGGACATGCGCCGAATGTGGGTATAGGCATAGATCATAATATAAAAAGGCGGTGCCCAGATTGGGAAATTTGAGCTTCCTACAGGAAAACTCCAAGAGGAAACATCCCTCTACTAACGATCAGTCCACAAGAGACCTGTCAAACCCTAGAAATAGCTAGGAGCAGGTGAGTATGTCTGTACCTGTATCTGGTGCGTGGATAGATCTAGGAGTTGTATATGCTGGGACATTCCTAATTTTGTTGGTAACTTCAATGAAATTGATATAAGATATTAGACCTTGTTCTTATGACCGTCTGTGTTCCTTGCTCTGGCCTTCATGTGTTCCTGTGAGCTCTGGAGCTAAGCCAAGCAGAGGTCACTTTGTGAACTTGAGACTGCAGCCACCAGAGATGAATCCACAGATGTTGTAAAACAACATCACTAAATTTACCTTAAATAAAAATAAAAGGCTACATGCTTCCCCCTGAGAACAGCTGCCCCTTGTGCATGTAGCGCCTCATTTTAACTCTGTCTCTCCATCCAGGCATTTGCACTGTGACCATCACCCTAGATACTGGGCACATAAAGGAGGTCAGGGGAACCTACTGTACATGAAGGAGACACTGTTCTGCCTCAGAGTCGGACACATTCTCCCCTACGCCATGTCAAATTCCAACACAACCATCTTCACCAACCCCTCCTCCTTCATCCTGCTGGGCATTCCTGGGCTGGAGGCGGCACACATCTGGATCTCCATCCCCTTCTGCGCCATGTACATCATAGCTGTCTTGGGGAACTTCACCATCCTGCTGATCGTGAGGATGGAGACAAGCCTCCATGTGCCCATGTACTATTTCCTCTGCATGCTGGCTGTCATCGACCTGGTCCTGTCTACGTCCATCCTGCCCAAAATGCTGAGCATCTTCTGGTTCAATTCCAGGGAGATCGATTTCAGTGCCTGCCTCACCCAGCTTTACTTCATTTATTGCTTCATAGTGATGGAGTCTGGGATCTTAGTGGCCCTGGCTTGGGATCGTTACGTGGCCATCTGCAATCCCCTGAGACATTCCACCATCCTGACAAATGCTGTTGTGGCCAAGATCGGCCTGGCCGTGCTGCTCCGGGGTGGGCTGCTTGTATTGCCCCATCCCTTGCAGGCAAGGAGGTGGCCTTACTGCAGAACCAATGTCATCGCCCACACATACTGCGAGCACCTAGCCGTGGTGAAACTGGCCTGTGCCGACATTCGGAGCAGCAGCTACTACGGCCTCTTGGTGACATTCTTAGTGATCGGCCCGGATGTGTCTTTTATCACCTTCTCCTATACTCAGATCCTCAGGGCCATTTTCAGTCTCCCCACAAAGGAGGCCCGGCTCAAGACTTTTGGTACCTGCGGCTCCCACCTCTGTGTCATCTTAGCCTTTTACATCCCAACTCTCTTCTCCTCCCTCACGTATCGGTTTGGCCAAAATGTGCCTCTGCATTTCCACATCATCACTGCCAACGTGTACCTCCTGCTGCCCCCCATGCTAAATCCCATCATTTACGGGGTGAGGACCAAGCTGATATGGGACAGGCTGCTCCACCTCCTTACTCAGAAAAGGACCTAAAATTTTCTCCTGGTGCCCTGGCTCTCAGACCGAGCTCCATGGAGAACAGGCTGCTGACCTGGTGCAAAACATTCCTTCCTAGCTCAAAACAGCAAGAGTTCTGTGGCACCTTAAAGAATAGATCACTTAGAGGATAGTGAAAGACACATTAGAGCCTTCCCTGCCCTTTAAACACACCGAGACTGGATGAGTCAGAGAGAGAAGAAACTGGGCGAGGAGAGAGGCACAAGGGAAGATGAGGGGACTCTTTGGTTGTAGGGCTCTGGCTGCAGCAGAGAAACGGACTCCAGCTGGAGGAGAAGCTGGAATTGCAGGAGGTGGATCCTAGACGGTCTAGTAGGGTCAGACCAAACCGCAAAGACAGCTCCAGGGTTGTGAGGACACTGAGGGAGGAAATAGCCTGCAGGTGTTGTATTGTTTTTACCTAGACCTGTATGTCTGTGGTGTTATTTAAATTAGACATGTAGCCCTGCAACCAGAGTCTTGTCTGACATAATTGTGCCTCTCTCCTGCCCCAGCTTTTTCTGTCTCTCTGACCCATGCAGTCTCTGTGTTTTTATACGACTGGACCATTCTTCATCTCTGGCCCCTCTTCTGGGGAGGTTTCATTCCTTCCAAGCCCCGCTCTGCAGAGAAGCTGAAGAAAAATAGTTACTCCTTTTCTGTGCCCGGGAAGATCTCGTTACGTGCTGATAGTCTTCAATATCCAGCCTGCTTATAGACAGAGGCCTCCACCCCAGCCTCCTGTCCCTTCGCACAAGGAGAGTGAGTCCAAAGACCAGGATACGGGTGGTTCATACAATCAAAAGTGAGTTAACAAGCTGTACATAGACCGATTCATTGAACTGTCACGCTGATTGGCACCAGGGTTTGCCAGAATAGAGGACCATGGGACAGCTCAGCAGAGATGCTGCCAGGGCCAGTCACTGACCTGGGGTCCCAGTGGCTGCCCACCCCAAGGGGATGCTACACAGTATAACCAAGTTCAGCACCGGGAAGTGCTGTGTGTAAAAGCCCTTAGCTAGCGCTCACACCCGTCTCTCTGGCTGTGCATTAGATAGGCCCTTCTGTGGGAGCAAATATTTAATAAGGGGCTCTTCAGTCGAGCGGATGAAGGTCTAACACCATTCAATGGCTGGAAGCTGAAGCTAGACAAATGCAGGCTGGAAATAAGGTGCACATTTTTCTGAATGAGGGTAATTAACCACTGGAACAATTTACTCAGGGTTGTGGTCGATTCTTCCATCAGAGAGAATTTTAAAATCAAGACCAGGTGTTTTTTCTAACAGATCAGCTCTAGAAGTTATTGTGGGGGGAGGTGTCTGTTGTGGGCTATATAGAGTGTCGGACAGGACCACCACAATGACACGCCCTTCTGGGCATGGAATCTGTGAATTATAAAAGACCTAGAACATCAAAGGATGATGGGGCCTTCAGCGTCGCCCACCTCCCGATACTGTCTGCAGTCCTGGGCCACCTGATCTCAGAAAGGCAGAGCAGAATCATGGGGGGCCCAGAGCCCAGCAAAAACCAACTGGGGAGACTGAATGGGATACAGATGGTAGAAAGGGCACTTCTATTTCCCGTATCCCCCACGGCAGCAAGGGGGCAGGGGATGCGATAGAAAGGCAGGACAGACAGAGTAAACACTCCTGTGCACAATGCAGTTAGTCTGAGACCAAGACTGGAGATTTCTGAGGATAAGAAGAACCAGTGACCACAGAGACAATTAAAAACATTGATTTGTTTTAAAAAGAATCTAAGCCCTTTTGCTGATTCCTAATGAGTGGGTGCAAGGAGTGGGTTACCCCATCGCAGCCTCTGGAAGGGCTCTTCCTCCTTCCTCCGAAGGCCTGGCTCCATTAACTGTCAGACTGATAGGGCTGTCCACCCACCAGGATTGCCCTGGAGTCTCCAGGAATTAAAGTTTACTCTTTAATTAAAGATAATGTCTTGGGATGAAACCTCCAGGAGTACGTCCAACCAAAACTGGCAACCCTAGACACTGGGCTATTGGGCGCCCTGCACCTGGCACTTTCTGCGTCACAGGTCATTGCCACAGCAGCCTTGGCTGCTCCCCGGCTAGATGTAGGGACATGGGAAAAGAACAGAACCCAGCTTCCGAGGCGAGGGGGCCCCAGCTATTTCGGTAGCAGCATCAAAACGCTCCCAGGATTTCTCTGCCTCATCCCTGCATCCATTCAGACGGCCCCCGTATGACACTGGCTAGTTTGAGGAGGGGGTATTTATTATATTTTTAACAGCAATACATCAAAATCATAATAATTTGTGTGAGATATGCCATGTCAGGCACTGTTAGAAAGGCTGTAATGTGCTAAATAAGATGATGATGTTTATGTTTATGTGTTATGTGTGTAATGGAAATAATGGATATGTTTTTAGCTGTATTTCATATTGTGCTGTTTCTGGATGACACCCAAGACAGGATGGCTGCAGCAGTAGCCTGCTTAATGGCCCATTAAGGAAATTCACAGGTACAATGGACCCAGGGGGAGAAGCCAGGGATATCTAATAAGTCATGAGGACTTACTCATGTGACCCTGGACTCCTTCTTATTCCTGTAAATTTCCACAAGCAGCATGGCAAAGGCCAAAGGACATAAAAGGCAGCTGCACGACATCCGTTTTGTCTTCAATCTTCACCTACCTCTGGATCAACTCATCTACAACTGAACTGAACTTAAGCTGTGAAACAAAGCACTGAGATCCATCCAGGTACTGGATGTACACCAGAGGGACTATACAAGCTTGCAAACTCCACAATTCTACTAGAAACCTGCTCTTTATGGACTTTCGAATCAATTTGTATGTGTCTGATTGCTTTACTCCTTTAACATTTCTCTGATAGTTTCTTTCTTTCTTTTTATAATAAACCTTTAGTTTTATTTACTAAGGGATTGGCTGGCAGCATGATATTTTGGGTAAGATCCAAACTTATATTGATCTGGCACTGTGGCTGACCCTTTGGGTTCAGGAGAAACCTTTTTAGTAAAGAGCATAAAGTTTAAATAACTGGTCTCTTTACTGGACCTAGTGGCTGATTGGGAGCCAAAGACTGGAATGCAGTAAAGGGGGCTGTGTGTATTTTTATTTTGGCTTCTTGGTAACTAGTGTGGGGAATCAGAAGAACAGTTTGTGGCTGGTTGGGAAGGTAGATGACATGCGTCTCCACCCCACTCACATACGTGTTACTGTGAATTTTTGCCTCCACCGCTAGCCAGATAAGTGGGTCTGTTTACTGCTTGTATGGATGTAAGCAGGGTCTGAATGAGCTCTCCCCTACACCCGCCCTGCCTAGGTGCTCAGCAGGACGGGATGCTTGACCCAATGATCCCTTTGGTGGTGCTGGGTCACAAATCACTCGAATGTTAATTACAGGAGTAAAGAAATGTCATCCCGCATATCGTATTGATAAGGTGCAGCAGAGCTATGCTTAGCCTGTCCTGGTAGAGGGATCACCCTCAACCGAACCGAGCTGGCTAAGCCAGGGGCTCAGATGCCAGAGCCCTGTGAAGGCGAGAGGGTGGGGACAAGTAGAATCATAGAATATTAGAGTTGGAAGGGACCTCAGGAGGTATCTAGTCCAAACCCCTGCTCAAAGCAGGACTAACCTCAGCTATATCATCCCAGCCAGGGCTTTGTCAAGCCTCAGCTTAAAAACCTCTAAGGATGGAGATTCCACCACCTCCCTAGGTAACCCATTCCAGTGCTTCACCACCCTCCTAGTGAAACACTTTTTCCTAATGTCCAACCTAGACCTCCCCCTGCAACTTGAGACCGTTGCTCCTTGTTCTGTCATCTGCCACCACCGAGAACAGCCTAGCCCCATCCTCCCTAGAACTCCTTTTCAGGTAGTTAAAGGCTACTATCAAATCTCCCCTCATTCTTCTCTTTTGCAGACTAAACAAGCCCAGTTCCCTCAGCCTCTCCTCATAAGTCCTGTGCTCCAGCCCCCTCATCATTTTTGTTGCCCTCCGCTGTACTCTCTCCAACTTCTCCACATCCTTTTTGTAGTGGGGGGCCCAAAACTGGACACAATATTCTAAATGCGGCCTCACCAATGCCGAATAGAGGGGAATAATCACTTCCCGTGACCTGCTGGCAATGCCCCTCCTAATGCAGCCCAATATGCCATTAGTCTTCTTGACAACCAGGGCACACTGCTGACTCATATCCAGCTTCTTATCCACTGTTACCCCCAGCTCCCTTTCTGCAG